>NC_060187.1:57164314-57189314 GCF_021184085.1 Oncorhynchus gorbuscha
ACTCCCGCTCCAGTTCCACTTTTCTCTCATTCTTTCCCCTACTCTAGTTTTCATACTTTTCTTTCACCTACTCCAAATTCTCCCTACTCTAGTGCTATATAATACTAATAACGTATTATGTTCTAATTCTAGTAGTGCTCTTTTCCAGTTCCATCCTCCTCCTGTCCCTTAACCCTTTTTCCAGTTCTACCCTTCCCCTGTCCCTTAACCCTTTTCCAGTTCTACCCTTCCCCTGTCCCTTAACCCCTTTTCCAGTTCTACCCTTCTCCTGTCCCTTAACCATTTTTCCAGTTCTACCCTTCTCCTGTCCCTTAACCATTTTTCCAGTTCTACCCTTCCCCTGTCCCTTAACCCCTTTTCCAGTTCTACCCTTCCCCTGTCCCTTAACCATTTTTCCAGTTCTACCCTTCCCCTGTCCCTTAACCATTTTTCCAGTTCTACCCTTCCCCTGTCCCTTAACCCTTTTTCCAGTTCTACCCTTCCCCTGTCCCTTAACCCTTTTTCCAGTTCTACCCTTCCCCTGTCCCTTAACCATTTTTCCAGTTCTACCCTTCCCTGTCCCTCCAGTTCTACCCTTCCCCTGTCCCTTAACCCTTTTTCCAGTTCTACCCTTCCCCTGTCCCTTAACCATTTTTCCAGTTCCAGTTCTACCCTTCCCTGTCCCTTAACCATTTTTCCAGTTTTTCCAGTTCTACTACCCTTCCCCTGTCCCTTAACCATTTTTCCAGTTCTACCCTTCCCCTGTCCCTTAACCATTTTTCCAGTTCTACCCTTCCCTGTCCCTTAACCCTTTTTCCAGTTCTACCCTTCCCCTGTCCCTTAACCATTTTTCCAGTTCTACCCTTCCCCTGTCCCTTAACCCCAGTTCTACCCTTCCCCTGTCCCTTAACCCCTTTTTCCAGTTCTACCCTTCCCCTGTCCCTTAACCATTTTTTCCAGTTCTACCCTTCCCCTTCTAACCCTTCCCTACCCTGTCCCTTAACCATTTTTCCAGTTCTACCCTTCCCCTGTCCCTTAACCATTTTCCAGTTAACCCCTTCCCCTGTCCCTTAACCATTTTTCCAGTTCTACCCTTCCCCTGTCCCTTAACCCTTTTTCCAGTTCTACCCTTCCCTGTCCCTTAACCATTTTTCCAGTTCTACCCTTCCCCTGTCCCTTAACCCTTTTCCAGTTTTTCCAGTTCTACCCTTCCCCTGTCCCTTAACCCTTTTCCAGTTCTACCCTTCTCCTGTCCCCCTTTTCCAGTTCTACCCTTCTCCTGTCCCTTAACCATTTTTCCAGTTCTTTTTCCAGTTCTACCCTTCCCTGTCCCTTAACCCTTTTTCCAGTTCTACCTTAACCATAACCCTTTTTCCAGTTCTACCCTTCCCTTTTTTTCCAGTTCTACCCTTCCCCTGTCCCTTAACCATTTTTCCAGTTCTACCCTTCCCCTGTCCCTTAACCCTTTTTCCAGTTCTACCCTTCCCTTTTCCAGTTCCCCTTCCCTGTCCCTTAACCATTTTTCCAGTTCTTCTACCCTTCTCCTGTCCCTTAACCATTTTTCCAGTTCTACCCTTCCTACCCTTCCCCTGTCCCTTAACCCCTTTTCCAGTTCTACCCTTCCCCTGTCCCTTAACCCTTTTTCCAGTTCTACCCTTCCCCTGTCCCTTAACCCTTTTCCTGTCCCTTAACCCTTTTCCAGTTCTACCCTTCCCCTGTCCCTTAACCCCTTTTCCAGTTCTACCCTTCCCTGTCCCCCTTTTCCAGTCCCCTTCCCTGTCCCTTAACCCTTTTCCAGTTCTACCCTTCCCTGTCCCTTAACCCTTTTTCCAGTTCTACCCTTCTCCTGTCCCTTTTTCCAGTTCTACCCTTCCCCTGTCCCTTAACCCTTTTTCCAGTTCTACCCTTCCCCTGTCCCTTAACCCTTTTTCCAGTTCTACCCTTCCCCTGTCCCTTAACCCTTTTGTCCAACCCTTTTTCAGTTCTACCCTTCCCCTGTCCCTTAACCCCATTTTTCCAGTTCTACCCTTCCCCCTGTCCCTTAACCCTTTTTCCAGTTCTACCCTTCCCCTGTCCCTTAACCCTTTTTAACCCTTTTTCCAGTTCTACCCTTCCCCTGTCCCTTAACCATTTTTCCAGTTCTACCCTTCCCCTTCCCTTAACCCTTTTTCCAACCAGTTCTACCCTTCCCCTGTCCCTTAACCCCTTTTCCAGTTCTACCCTTCCCCTGTCCCTTAACCCTTTTTCCAGTTCTACCCTTCCCCTGTCCCCCTTTTCCAGTTCCCCTTTTCCAGTTCTACCCTTCCCTGTCCCTTAACCCTTTTTCCAGTTCTACCCTTCCCCTGTCCCTTAACCATTTTTCCAGTTCTACCCTTCCCCTGTCCCTTAACCCTTTTTCCAGTTCTACCCTTCCCCTGTCCCTTAACCCCTTTTCCAGTTCTACCCTTCCCCTGTCCCTTAACCATTTTTCCAGTTCTACCCTTCCCCTTCCAACCCCTTTTCCACCCTTCCCCTGTCCCTTAACCCCTTTTCCAGTTCTACCCTTCTCCTGTCCCTTAACCCTTTTTCCAGTTCTTCCCCTGTCCCTTAACCCTTTTCCAGTTCTACCCTTCCCCTGTCCCTTAACCATAACCCTTCCCCTTTTCCAGTTCTACCCTTCCCTGTCCCTTAACCCTTTTTCCAGTTCTACCCTTCTCCTGTCCCTTAACCCTTTTTCCAGTTCTACCCTTCTCCTGTCCCTTAACCCTTTTTCCAGTTCTACCCTTCTCCTGTCCCTTAACCCTTTTTCCAGTTCTACCCTTCTCCTGTCCCTTAACCCCTTTTCCAGTTCTACCCTTCTCCTGTCCCTTAACCCTTTTTCCAGTTCTACCCTTCCCCTGTCCCTTAACCCCTTTTCCAGTTCTACCCTTCTCCTGTCCCTTAACCCTTTTTTCAGTTCTCCCCTTCCCCTGTCCCTTAACCCTTTTTATAGTTCTCCTCTTCCCCTGTCCCTTAACCCTTTTTTCAGTTCTCCCCTTCCCCTGTCCCTTAACCCTTTTTTCAGTTCTACCCTTCCCCTGTCCCTTAACCCTTTTTTCAGTTCTACCCTTCCCCTGTCCCTTAACCCTTTTTTCAGTTCTACCCTTCCCCTGTCCCTTAACCCTTTTTTCAGTTCTACACTTCGCGTGTCCCTTAACCCTTTTCCTCTGCCCCCCCCCTTTCCTCTCCCTCTCTCTCCGTCAGGATCCCCGTGGTGAACCTCTGAGGCTTTTCTACGGAATGCGACGGGGAACGTCAACACCGCTGGGGGATGTGCCCGCTGTGGCCCACCGCGTTCTTCTATTTATCTTTGACTGTGAAAATGAACATCAGGAAACCAGGTATCCAGCCATGGCAAAACCTCTTTTTCCCTCCATCCCTTCTTCCTGACGGAGAAAAGCCCGATCTCATCCCTTCCTTCCTACTGCCATCCTCCCACGCCTCTGTTCTCCACTTTCCTATGGCTCTCTGTCACTGTCGACCGACCGAGCCTTCCGCTCTGTTTTATATTCCAGTTGTCTGTACTGCCCCGGGCTGTAGCAGCAACATACGTACAGCTCCCTCCGCTTTATCCGCTTTGACTAATTCACAAGCAAACAGTGTTAGATATCAATAGAACGTGTAATTCCCGCCGGTGCCAAAACCGCATAGCTATATGGGGAATATTTTGGAATATTCATACAGCTATCTTGTATAGCTGAACCTTGAACTATGATGAAATAGTGGACTTGGTTGTTGAAACTTAGTTGAACGTGAAATATGTGTGTTATCTGAAACTGAAATATGGGTGTTCAGCTAGCTGGTGAAGGGTTAAAACGATCCCTGTTTCCTAGGACTGAAGGGGGTATTTCACAAAGCTGGTTGGCAATGTTTTCGCCAGCAGCCAATGTGCTTAACACGACACGGTCCAAAAATCGCTGTTTACTCCCGCTTGGAAGCTTGGAATGCAAATAGGCCCACTGCAGCTTCCACATTCGCAATGTGTTTTCTGGGTGTTTTTTAATTCCCTAAATTATTCTCTTCATTTGTTCCTTTAATTTTCTCGCTTCTTCGCCGGTTCTCTTTGTTGTGCCTTTGTGAGCGTGTTATTTTGTCTCTGGAGCATGGGGATGAGCAGTGTTTATATAGTACTGCTCTAATATAGGGTTGTGAAATTCTGTACTTTTCCCAAAACTCCCAGGTTTTTCAGCCAATCCCGGTTGGAAGATTCCTGGAATTAGGAGGGAAGGAAATACAGGAATTTCCCAACTGGGATTTCTGGAAAACCAGGGAACTTGCAGAAAGTTATCCTTGTTGTATATGAAAATAGTGGTGTAAACAACATGCAATACATGTTTGCATATATTGCAATCAGTACAATCAAACAATACATGTGGTACAATCAATGGTGGTTGCAGGTTAACATAATGGGTATACATGATTCAGTCCAGAATTAATGTCATATTACCATCATCTGTTGTTTCTATCAAAATGATTCACTGACTTCAAAGCTTACACTAGTGTTTACTGTAGGATATTAGGGTAATTTACCTGTCCAACTCTTCCACCAGCTTTGAGAAATGACCCTCTGGACTTCCACTACACTAGTACACATAGTGTTGTGACATCATACGTGACTTGTGTCGTTCTGCAGTCTAGTGTTCCTTGGTTCTCAGTAGCATACCTGTAGACGTGTGGTTCCACTGTATGATGGAGAAACAATAAAAACTCAACACTGGTGTTTTACCACTGTATCCGACTGGACTTTACTGGCCAGTGGCTTTGGGTCAAGATAGAATTGACAATGTGCGAGGGCCAGCCTTACAGGAGAACTATGGATGTATCTCAACTGGCCTGAGTTGCCTCCTTTCCTTCATCCGTCCTAGGTTGAAGATACCCAGGTTACGACAACCTAATAATTCCACGAGGAGACTTGTGAAAAAGCAACAGATTCATGGGACAGGTGCTGTTGCTAACTAGCATCCCTGATCCCTTCGTTTAGACTCCTACCTCATTTATGCAAAGACATATGGGATATTACAATTATTATGTCTTAACCATTATCTCCAACCTAGCATCTGTACTAAACTTTATGATGAAGGAGAAGAGAGATTGTCATAAAAGAGACCAGGAAATACACATGGGAGCCATGTGTTCTAATTGTGTCATTCAAATCCATTAACTGCGAGTTCCATTTGGCTTCTAGTGCAGATCAGAGCCATATATTAAAATATAAATATATGGCTCTGGTGCCGTTATACTTCCTGATCATGACAATCTCTCTTCTTCTCTATTTTATCCTAGGTCAGGTCTACACTACATCATCCTAAACTAATGTGCTTTCGAATCTGTAATAAGATACAGGAGAGCAAGCCACTTTACACTGCTGAGGCATACCCATAGAAAATCCTACATTTACATTTAGAAGCTGCGGTGTGAGAGAGAAACAGAGGACAGTGTCTGCTGTTGCTTTTTCATTTCCTCTGGGCATTTTAATGATCAATCAAAGTAATTGATTGGCTGAAGTCCACTCCAAAGTTAACTACTGGCTGATTATGAGTCCAACCAGCAGACGCTGTAGAGCTCCGTAGTCTGTGTGTTTAAGGAAGGACACACAGTTAGGTATACACATGCAAAGTCACATCTGAAGTTTTACGCACAAATTATCCCTCTCACAGCCACATGTAACCTTTATTTAACTAGGCAAGTCAGTTAAGAACAAATTCTTATTTACGACGGCCGATGCTGGGCCAATTGTGCGCCACCCTATGGGACTCCCAATCACGTCCGGATGTGATGCAGGATTCGAACCAGGGACTGCAGTGACGCCTCTTGCAATGAGATGCAGTGCCTTAGACCACTTCATACACCTAGGTGTACAGCTGCTAGAACTCACAGCTCCCATCTGGTAGGAACCGAGCAAACTGTGAAACAGTAAAGCTCAATCACACTGACTGAAATTAACATGGCTATTTATAGAGAGGGACGGAAAGGGGGAGAAAAACAGTTGGGAAGTGGAAATGGGGTTAAAACAGAATAGGATAATTTCCCTGTCTCTCCATCCCCCTTTTCTCTCTCTCTCTCTGTGGGTTCCATGGGAGTTAATAGCTACCATTAACGTCATGCAGGATAGGGAGGGAGGCTGAGGAGAGAGAAAGAAAGCGAGCGAGCGAAAAAGGGACACGGACAGGATTGAGCGTGAAAAATGAAATGTGGAGCGTGTGATTGGGGGGGAGGGAGGGCAGATAATGCCGACAGGCAATTTTGACGGTGAGATAGAAGCTTTGGGCAAAATATACCGATATCAAACATGAATGTCTGATGTGTGTATGTGGCAGAGAAAATTAGGCTGAGAGTGTGTGTAACCAAGCCGACTGATCACAGGGGTAGTTCCAGCGCTCTAATATATTAGTCTCTTTGGGGATAACCTAATTAAGGGTCTGACCTAACACAGATATCCCCCTTCTGTGAGTTAACATTTAGCTAGTGATGCAACCTCCAATTGCACTTTAAAGTATGCCCAAAAAAACAGATACTAAATGAATAGAGGGGGGGGGGTTCAATTTATTACCAACAATTAATATCCTGATTTTATACGTCTCAACTCAATCCTCAGCAGAAAAAAATACAAACAAACAAAAAGTGTAACACAGAGTACACACATCAAATACACACATTCAGTTTCACTGCTTGTGGCTCCGCTTCTCCTGATAATACACACAGCAGCGAAGCTCTGCCCAGAGAAGATTATACTCTGTCTGTCTCTGTGTACATGTTAGAATGGGTTTGGGTCTGTGTATATACACAGTGCAGATAGTCCGTCTGTCTGGTTGTGTGTACACACCTATCAGAATGGGTGTCAGGCACTGCAAGTGTGTCTGTCTGACTCAGTGTCTGTATATACATATATACAGACATACACACATATACAGTGTGTGTGTGTGTGTATGCACGTGCATGGGTGTGTGTGTAAATCTTAGTGTGTTGTCTGTGCATTGGTCACATTATCAGTCTAGAGTCTGTGTGGGTCTATGTGTCTGTCCATCCATCTGACTGTGGATCAGTGGGGGTGTTCCGGGTCTCTCTGCATCTCTGCCTTCAGTTGGACTTGGACCAGATCTTCCCACTTCCACGGAGCCTGAGACCAAACAAAAACAGACAACAGTTATTACATTACCCTAAAATGACGCCTCCAACAAGCAGCCGTTTCTTCTCAAGTCCGGGTATCTCTTCACGTTGCGGCAGATAAACGCCGCTCTCCAATAGACGTAGGCGGGTATCAAAGTGGAATTTCTCCTGAAGGCAGATTGTCGCTCTGCTCCGAGGTAATTTCACACGCGGCACCTCGCGCTAGATCAGTGTTTCCCAAACTCATCAGTAAGCTTTGATTATTTGAATCCGCTGTGTAGTGCTAGGGCAAAAAAACGGAATATTCACCCCCCAGGACCGAGAAACAATACGCTAGATGATTGATCCCTGCATGTCAGTGTGGGGGGGGGGGGGGGGAGTCCCCTAAATCACTAAATATTTTTTTTTTTACAAATATATGAATGACTGCGGCTGGTCTAGCGTGTAAGACCACCGCATGCAGCACACATACATCAACCCAATGTGGGTATGAATCCCGACCCCACCCTCCATCTCCCCGTCTCTGTATCCCCTCTCATTTCATGCAGTCTGAATAAAATCTACAGGTGGGGCCACCAAGAATCTTAAATCATCTCTACATTTTTCTTTCATTGTCAAAATGTCCCCTAGTAAATGAATTATAATCACTCATTTAACTGGAACAGAAAAACTCATGTAATAAAAAATAAACATTTCCTATAAACACCTGAAGCTTTTTTTATAGTTATATATATTTTTTGCTCACTTCAGTGACATAAAAAAAAAATCTAGGACAGATAATGAATTAGTGTTGTAATTGGCCCAGAAGAGAGAGGGCCACTGGTACCACTGAGTACCACTACAAAGCACAGCCTCTCAGGCTAATGAAGATACGCTATGCAGACACACACACAGTCACTGTTCCCACTTCCACTGGCAGCTGGCGTTTAAATGGATGTTTGTTGTACAAACAACCAAAATATTACTGTTGTCGAGTTGAAGATGCTGCGAAATGACATGAAATCCAATGGTTGCATAATCGATTCCGTGCCGTTTGAATTCGTCTGAAGTGATTGGAATGTTTTTGAAAATACACACAAATGTTTATTCTTGCCTAGGCTTGAACCACACCTCTGCCGTGACCCTGGAAGGACGAGGTCATTTTCATAAGACACCTAGGACTGAAACAGGTATTACCTGGACTTATTTTTTTTGTTTGATGCGAAATGTTTAAAAAATGGTTTCTGTTGCTTGCCCTAAAGAACATGACCCTGAGGATAGCCCACCAACATCAAATGGTAACGCCTATCCCAAAAGAATAGACACACAATCAATGAAAATATGGGATTGACCGAAGGAACATCACCTTACTTACCCTTTGACCTTTGAACTCTTCTTGCCCGGTTGCCGTGGTTCCTGAGAGGAGGCGGGGTCTCGTGGCTCGGCCGGCTGGTCTGCATCCTGATTGGATGCGGCTCCAGCGGCGGCGGGGCCGGACGACGGGGAGGCGGAGCTGGCCTTTAGGGTTTTCTGGAGGTTTGACACCTGAGAGAGAGTGAAGGAAAGGTAAACTAATGGAGTTTAGGACAGAACAGAAGTGCCTGATTCAAACTAAGGCCGACTTGGAATGTACTGGGCTGTCTTGGATATTTTCTTCTGAAAAGGTCCTTTCCAGCAGCTATGGTGAATGCGTAACCAGACCAGCCCAATACAGCTTGGCTTGGCACTGGTTTGGCTCAGTAGTGTGAAAAGCTTACGGTGTTGTTATTATTTCTAATAAGAAGAGGTTGGAGAGTAACTTCTACCTCAAGCTGAAGAAGACTGACTCAGAGGACAGAAAAGCCACCTCTGGCCTACAGCCTAAATAAAGACACTGGACAGAGCTCTAAATTGGACACTGAATTAGGTCATTGAGTAATGAGTATACGTTTTGCTTATGGCTTCACCTCTACCAGAGAGGAAGAAGAGAAGCGAGAGGGTTTACTCCAGCCAAAACCTGTCCACAGAAATAAGACAACGAAGTGAGGAATTTTTGCATTGAGATTAATGGGTGTCAAATTTGGTCAACAAAACATTTAATTGCTAATGTGCTATGGTAATGGTTAAGTTGTTTACGAATGCAATGATATAAGTGGATGCACGTGCCATTTCAGCAAGTGGCAAAACGACTCTATAACGGAGTGGTGCCTCATTAGCTAGAATAGACCCACCAGATCTCGCCGCCTCCTGCCTGCCTTCCATCTTTGAGGACATGTATTTCCATTGTTAGAGCTGTCACTTGACTATCTTGTCAAGTGACTATCTATTATAGTCAAGTGACACTTGACTATAATAGATGATCTTTGACGGTACCCAGAGAAAAGTGGCTACTGGTACTAACCTCTGTCTCCACCTGAACTTTGACCTTCAGCTGGCTCTCTCTGTATTGGTTGGCTCTGGTTACCTGCTCCTCGATCCCACACAGGACCGCCTCACATCCTGAACACCTGAGAGAGAGACAGATTATTATTTAGACACTGATATGACTGATCATACTATCTATTTTTATCCCATTCTATACATAATTTATTGTATCTATCATGTCCACTTTTATTTTATTGTTTTACTATTTTAATTTGTCTCATTTAGAAATCGTATTGGTCATTATTATGCATCCACTGTAAGAAATGTGTTCTATAAATATAGTTTAACCTTGTCCTATACACACACACACCTGGGTTGGAGTCTATTCATGAGGTAAACTGAAATTGCACTTCCAATTCCATTTTGGGGGGGGGTTCAGTTTACTTCCTGAATTGAAATGGAATTGACTCAAAACCCTGGCACATGCACAGCTCTTTCGCACACACATATCACTAACTAACCACTCCTGCAGTGTGTTTGCTATGTTGGGCAGCTCGTTGGGCCCCAGGTCTCGGCCCACGCTGCAGTCCACCTCCACCTGCTGGTTCCTCTGGTCCAGCTTGCCCTGAATGATGTCACAGTAGACCGCCTCAATCAGCAGGTCCTCCAGCTCCCGCACGTTCTTCAGCTCCAGCTGCTGCAGGAGCAGAGAGTAGGGCAGGCACTGGGGGAAGAGGGAGACAGAGAATGTCAAATTCTATTATATTGGGTCAATAGAAGTGGACAGGCACAGGGAGAGAGAGAAAGATGTTGAATTTGAGATGCTCTTTATGATGTCAGTGAGGAGGGAGTTGAGTGAGGGTGGTGGGGACAGAGGGCAAGAAAGAACGTCAAATTCTACTATGTTGGGTCAACAGAAGTTACCTGGCACAGAGAGAGAAAGATGTTGAATTTGAGATACTCTTTATTACTTCAGTGAGAAGAGATGATGTACGAGTGAGGAATGGAAAGGTAAAAGAGAGGGGTAGAGGAAGGGAGGGAGGGTCAATATAAATTTACAAAACCATTACATCAAAATAGCTACCAGAGAGAGGGGAGTTAGGAGTTTTAAAGGGGCAGTGCAAGAAAAAATTGGATATAACTTTTATTTATTTATATATTTCCATACTATTTGGTCAGAAATTCAGAAATTGTGAAAATTATGATAATGCACTTTGTGTAAAAGCTGTTTGAAAAAAATGCTTGGAATTTCAGCCTGTTCAGGTGGGATGGATCATTTGGCCCACATTATAATGCCACAATGTGATATGATTAAATAGACCAATGACTGTTAAGGGTAAGTGTGTGGGCTCAAGGCCATCCTATCAGCCAATCAGGGCGGTGTATGTAAATATCTTCAAATTTGTTTCCTAACGCCCACACGATCAAACTGAGCATTTCAAGGGCCAAAGGAGGCTCAGGGACATATTTTTTTACAAATATATTTTGTAGTTATTTTCTTTTAATAAACAGTGATTTATTAGACATACAGTGATGATTTAAAAATAAAATGACAAAGACTGCATGGGGGCTTTAGGTCTTTATTGGGCAATTAAAGGATAGATTCACCCATTTGGAAAGTTTTTGTGCATCAAGTGTATCTGAGCGATTCACCGTTAAAGCACAGAAATACAGCCGGCCAAATAACTCAGATACACATGAAAACATGAAATGACCCCGGGAACCAATAGAACATCGCTCAGAGATATAACGATATAACATTTTAATGGGTGAATCTTTGCGTTAAGGTGTGCCCATACAGACATTCAATGTGGCATACTTATACTATGACAATATAAAAGAATAAGACGGAAAGAGAAAGACGAGACGAGAAATGGAGAAGGGAGCGTAATAGAGGAAGAGAGAAATGAATCAATAAATGATTTATTAGGGAGAGTGGAGAGAATGAGAGATGGGCATAAAGCAAGGTAGAAAGAGAGATGGGGGAGGGAGAAAAAATATGAAATGGGGATAGGGTTGAAATGAGGTGGTGAGAGAGCCAATCTAAGAGTTAGATGAATAGACAGCAGAGAGCAACAAATACATAAAGAGACAGAGAGCTCAAAGAAGAAAGGACAGGATACTTAACACAGTATCTCATAATGATTTAATTCTCAGCTGCTATCATTCTCATCTATGTGATATAAATAAAGTTAGATCACATCACAGACAGGCTCTTAATAAAGTCCTTCACAACACAGAGTAATGTATCTTGCTAATGTGTCAAAGTTACAAAGCAAGTTGTCTCATAACCACATCATGAAAATCAAAGTTGAGTGAATTACTTGCTATTTTTGGTACTGAAGCTTGCTGAGTATTGTTAGGACTACAATTGTAGGTAGGCTATTGAAGTCCATGGAAAAACTGCACAGAATTATTATTTGACCTGCAATTCTTTAATAACAAAATAAACAGAAAAACTAGACAAGATAAGTCCAGAGAGCGTTACCTTCAGATTAAATGGCTATCATTGTATTACATATCATTGTCAACTATTTCCATAATTATTATGTGAGTGAACCACATTGAGCGTACTAAAGCTAGCAGAGTAAGGAATTTAAAACCAGATGAATGGGTGGTACTCTACCTTGAGATTGGATGCCAGACTGATGATGGAGAGGTGACGGAGTTTATTCCTCTGAGCTGGGGTCAACTCTGGGAGAGAGGCTGCCCTCTCTGAAAGAATAACATACCACAAACAGACATGGAAAAGAAACAGACAGCGAGAGAGCAACAGAAAGGGACACATCATGACAGGGACCTTTCATAACAAGGACACATCATTACAAACACAGGGGTACAGGCTCTGTCCAGGCAGAAACTGCTGCTGCCTTTTAAATTCCACAAGGGAATACAATGAAAAATCATTTGAGTGTGTGTTGCCTGCGTATGTGGTCGCTTTAAAAAAAAAACTTGAGTATTGACAGTTTTTCCTCAGTGCTCCATTTTGCAATTCTAAAAAGCACTATGAAGTGAATACGATGTGTTGACATAAAATGATTTGTATTTCTCTCTTCCGTTTTTGCTTGTCTCTTATTAAGTCTTGTTACTAAATGTGTTGCTAAAGAATGACAAGTCCTTTACATATTCAGGTATTTCAAAGGATATTCAGGATTTCATTTGGCAGTTTGTGACAATGCAACCAATTACAACCAATATGAATGTCTAACAAAATGCCTGAGAGAAGTCTGTCCCTGGTTGAGTCCCAATAATCTCTCCTTCCTCTTGAAGTGTCATTACTTCCCACAAATGTACAAGCATTGGATTGGTGTTGGCAGGCTAGAGCAATGGTAGTCAACTGTTTCAGCGGGGACCCCATTTTTTCCAACCAGAATTTCTGGGGACCCCATTTTTTTCACCAGGAATGCTAGATGGAGTTTCCATATACCAGTTATTTAATTCCAAATCCACAAAGGAAAGTGAACAAGTGCATACTTCTAGAGAAAGGAGAGGTTATTGGGGACACAACCTCTATCGAGCAAACAAATTGTCACTTGGCTCCTCGTTTAGGATCAAAATATAGTATTGTGGTTGACTCTGTAAATTACAGGGGGCTGAGACAACCTACAACAGTCATGAGAAGCCTGGCCTGCAGGGCCAGTTGGCAGGGAGAGAAATACTGATAATAATAAAACAGCTCCAGGGATATTAGATGACTTCTTTACACAGCAGCGCTGCCTGCCACTGTCATACCTTTATAGTCACAGTAGGTTCCATAGGCGAAGAGGTTGAGTAGCTGATACACTGGTGCGTGCGGGCCTGTCTCCAGCTTGGGGTAGAGGAGAAGGTGGGTGGTGGGGGACAGATAGAGGGGGCTTGTTATGGTCTCTAGCTATACCACCTCCTGTGAGAGCTGTGCCTTGATAATGGCTGTGACGGTGTGCTTGTTTGTGAGTGTGCTTACATGTGAGTGTGTGTGTTACCTCTCTGACGTTGGGCAGCTCAAGGATGTCTGAGAACACGTAGAGGCCTGGTGTCTCCAGCAGAGAGCTTATGGCCTGGGCCAATGCCGGGCCTGAGAGAGAGAGGAGCTGCTCTACCTCCATCTGAGAGAGAGAGAAAAACAGAGTGAGAGTATGTGCAGGAGCTAAAAGGACAGAAGGCAAACAGAAGTGAGTAGGAGAAAGACAAAATGAGGATAAGAGAAGTAATGACAGATAATGCAAGAGCGTGAGAGAAAGGGGGAAGATAGGAAAGGAAAAAAGAGACAGAATGTCTTGAATAAAATAGTTGGCCTTCAATGAACAGTTAATACTGCATATCTTACATTTGAGAGGCTGATCAGCTTATTTTTTTAAATAGCAAGACAACTTTAATACTTTATTAATGTATGCCTGTAGCTCTGTCTAACCAAACAATCATGTGAATAGCCCTTGTGGCAAGACTCCAAGTCAGTAATTACATTTTCACTCTCATAAACTGATGTGTAGGCAAGTGTTTTGAAAAACACCCTTCTGGTCAAAGCTAGTCAGAGACGCAGATTATTATTTTACATCATTAAATGGACCTTGCTTAATATGAATATGATATTGGCCCTACGAAAAGCACTGAGAATGTATTATTTGAGATCTAACCTATTTGTATTTGATATGCTGTGCTATTTGGAGAGAGTATTAGGGAGACACAGCAGTACTTACAAATAGCCTAGCTAGCTACATAGTACTAACCTTCCTAGGCTGGGCACTAAGGACACTCCATGCCATTGTCAGATAATCAACACTTTGGACACTTGGCTACGACTTCACAATGTAGCTATTTAGGTAGCCAATTAACGTGACCCTCAAATAGTCGGCTACTGTAGGCTAACCTGGGCACATTCAGTAGGGAAAATACTCACTGACATGTAAAATAAGGAATCATGTCAGATTAATTATATCTGCATCGTTCGACCTACTAAACTTGGCCCTAGTGTGGAGTGTTTTGAGTCAAGCTCATTCAATGCTGAGTCCCAGGGCAGGGACCGATTTTCTGACTATTACTAATGATAGCTAGCTAGCGTCACAGTCACGAACAACCGATTGCACGCTAGCTTAGAAGCGAGCTAACGTTAGTTCACTAGCTCTTTATAGCATATTTTCAAGAGAAATGCTACTTAAAAACGGGCCCAAAGGAGCACAAATTATGTAGCAAAACTAGCACATAAGAGCTAACTTACTGCAGTATGACTATGAAGAGTCATGCTAGCTGCTGCTAAAGTTACCACAACATGACTGTAAAGCGGTAACGTTAGGCCTCTATCCTGTTTTTCGTTATCTACCGACTCAACTCTAACGTAGCTAAGTGGTGCAAGGGCAACGGTGCGATTACCTTTATTTAAAAAACTAGTTTACAAATATGTTCAAATAAAATAAAAGCAACAAATAACCTTATTGGTAAGCAAACTCAAGTTGATAGCCTTTCCCCCGAATCGCTCAGTTCCGCGGTCAGTGCACGTTTGACAACAAAGGAGAACATCCCTGCTCATTGGACGAAACGTGAAAAGGAGGAGGGTAGTGTTTGTCTTGACTGACAAGGGACTGAGCACAGTCTGGCTATAGAGACCGGTCGCCACAGACAAACCTGGCTGCCCAGAGAGGACAGGCTGTGCTCACTCTGCTCCAGGGGACAGGTAGAGACAGAGCTGCATTTCCTATTACACTGTGACAAATACTCAGACCTAAGAGAATATTTATTTCCCAAAATTATAATTCAATAAAAATAATTTTAAACTATGAAAGATGAAGAAAAAAATCAAATATTTATTGGGTGAAAAGCCTAAATGTGCAGTTTTAGCAGACAAATATGTGTCCTCCTGCCACAACCTGATGGACAGCCAGTGAAAAGTGCAAAGTAATGTCGATAATATTTCCCCTCTTGTTTTGTTTTGTCTTTCATACCACGTCATGTCATATATCTCAGTCATGTTGACACGGGTCTACTACCACTGCTTTAATATATTGTTGTTCTTATGAATATTGTTGTTGTAGTTGTTGTTAATGGTAATCCCATGTCCACTACTACTATTATTATTGCTGTTGATCCCACCAATTATTTCTATATTAATATATATATATATATTATATATAAATATATAGTTTTATTTTATTTTTCGATATGTATACTTTGACAATGTAAGTAATAATGAACTTGCCATGTCAATAAAGTCAAATTAATTAAATTGACTGAGTGGACCAGATGGTTGCTTTTAAAATAGTGCCATCTGGTGGCAAAATATTATCTTCTTTGATGTGGTTTATCAGCGATTGGCATCCAACCTTATGATGATGCATTACCATAACCTACTGTACTGGAGTGTGTGCCAGAGTCAGGGAGAAACTAAATAGATAGACTAAACACACTACATCTCAGCCTCTCCCTTTCCCTCTGATTCCCTCTCTCTTTCCCTCTGATTCCCTCTCTCTTTCCCTCTGATTCCCTCTCTCTTTCCCTCTAATTCCCTCTCTCTTTCCCTCTGATTCCCTCTCTCTTTCCCTCTGATTCCCTCTCTCTTTCCCTCTGATTCCCTCTCTCTTTCCCTCTGATTCCCTCTCTCTTTCCCTCTAATTCCCTCTCTCTTTCCCTCTGATTCCATCTCTCTTTCCCTCTAATTCCCTCTCTCTTTCCCTCTGATTCCCTCTCTCTTTCCCTCTAATTCCCTCTCTCTTTCCCTCTGATTCCATCTCTCTTTCTCTCTGATTCCCTCTCTCTTTCCCTCTGATTCCATCTCTCTTTCCCTCTGATTCCCTCTCTCTTTCCCTCTGATTCCCTCTCTCTTTCCCTCTGATTCCATCTCTCTTTCCCTCTGATTCCCTCTCTCTTTCCCTCTGATTCCCTCTCTCTTTCCCTCTGATTCCATCTCTCTTTCCCTCTGATTCCATCTCTCCCTCTGATTCCCTCTCTCTTTGCCTCTGATTCCCTCTCTCTTTCCCTCTGATTCCCTCTCTCTTTCCCTCTGATTCCCTCTCTCTTTCTCTCTGATTCCCTCTTTCTTTCCCTCTTACCTACACTGTAGCAAGACATGCTCCATGCTCTCTGTTTCCTGGCAATAATCACATTTTCCTGTTGAATACTTTCCTATCACATTTAAGGTCTTATTCAACCGGCTGTGTCCCACCCTTAATATTGTATTAAAAAAATAGCCCCCTCTCTCCTGTCCCTTCCTGCTGTCCTCCCCTCCCCGACTTTCCTCTGTACTTTAAACAAATGCCTTCCCTTAGTATCTCTATTCCACTGCTCCTGCCATCTCTGCACCATCCACTGTCCATATCAGGCTTGTTGCTTCTGCTTTGCTCATTGAAACTACAACATCAACATCCCAACTAATAAGTGTTTGTTTAGCCAGTACATCAACATCCCAACTAATAAGTGTGTGTTTAGCCAGTACATCAACATCCCAACTAATAAGTGTTTGTTTAGCCAGTACATCAACTGCCTCGTTCCCTTCCACCGCCACATGAGCTGGGACCCAAGTAAGTCGTATCTGTTTACCCATTTTTCTAATCCTGCCATGGGTTTGTTGTACCTCGTAAAGCAGGTCTTGTCTAGTCTCTCCAACACTTCTAGATCAACTACTGGAGGCGGGAGTAGCCGTGGTGGATTGACAGGAACAGTTACCGTTGGGCTAAACTCCCTTCTGGACAGTCCCATCTCCTTTGCCTGGTTATTAACCACCCAAAGCTCATGTTGTGTATTCACTCATGTTCCCAGCACGCCTGTGAAATCCCTTTTGCAGGATGAGACACCCCATGTCCCTGTAGGTTGACCCAATAATTCATTGCCAGCTGCTGTCTCCTAATCTGCAATGGCATATCCCCATATCTCCACCTGTAGTGCAGCCACTGGGGAGGTCCGAAACGCCCCAATCCTTGCCCCTGTATGACATCTGTCCTTTCCAATGAGGTCTGGGCTGCCGAGCCATACGCTATACTCAAATCAAATGTATTGGTCACATACACATACACGTGTTTAGCAGATGTTATTGCGGGTGTAGCGAAATGCTTGTGCTTCTAGCTCCAACAGTGCAGTAATATCTAACAAGTGATATCTAACAGTTTTGTAACATCTACCCAAAATACACGTACATCTAAGTAAAGAATGGATCAAGAATACATACATATATGTCAGAGCGGCATTGGACTAAGATACAGTGGCATAGTATAGAGTACAGTATATACATATGAGATGAGTATCGCAAGATACGGAGACATTATTAAAGTGGCTAGTGTTTAGTTTCCTTAAAGTGGCCAGTGATTCCAGCAGCAGCAGCCTAGTATAGAATACAATAGGGTATATACTGTACATATGAAATGGGTGATGCAATATGTAAACGCAATTAAAAAGTGACTAAGATACCTAGAATAATGTGGAGTGCAGTTTATACTGTACATCTGAGATGAGAAATGCTAGATACGGAACATTATTAAAGTGGCTAGTGATCCATTTCTAAAAGTGGCCAGTGATTCCTAATCTATGTCTATAGGCAGCCGCCTCTGATGTGCTAGTGATGGTTGTTTAGCAGTCTGATGGCCTTGAGATAGAAGATGTTTTTCAGTCTCCCGGACCCAGTTTTGATGCACCTGTACTGACCTCACCTTCTGGATGATAGCGGGGTGAACAGGCAGTAGCTCGGGTGGTTGATGTCCTTGATGATCTTTTTGGCCTTCCTATGGCATCGGGTGCTGTAGGTGTCGAAGAGGGCGGGAACACCAGTCTTAACTTCAACAGTGAAGAGGCGACTCCGGGATGCTGGCCTTCTAGGCAGAGTTCCTCTGTCCAGTGTCCGCGTTATTTTGCCCATCTTAATCTTTTATTTTCATTGGCCAGTCTGAGATGTGTCTTTTTCTTTGCAACTCTGCCTAGAAGGCCAGCATCCCAGAGTCACCTCTTCACTGTTGACGTTGAGACTGGTGTTTTGCGGGGACTATTTAATGAAGCTGCCAGTTGAGGACTTGTGAGGTGTCTGTTTCTCAACCTAACCACCCTAATGTACTTGTCCTCTTGCTCAGGTTTCACCAGGGCCTCCCACTCCTCTTTATATTCTGGTTAGAGCTAGTTTGCGCTGTTCTGTGAAGGGAGTAGTGCACAGCGTTGTACAAGATCTTCAGTTTCTTGGCAATTTCTCGTATGGAATAGCCTTCATTTTCAGAAGAAAGTTCCTTGTTTCTGGCCATTTGGAGCCTGTAATCGAAACAACAAATGCTGATACCCCGGATATTCAACTAGTCTAAAGAGTTGTAATTGCTTCTTTAATCAGAACAACAGTTTTCTGCTGTGCTAACATAATTGCAAAAGGGTTTTCTAATGATCAATTAGCCTTTTAAAAATATGAACTTGGATTAGCTAACACAATTAAAACACAGGAGTGATGGTTGCTGATAATGTAAATATTCCATAAAAATTCTGCCATTTCCAGCTACAATAGTAATTTACAACATTAACAATGTCTACACTGTATTTCTGATCAAGTTGATGTTATTTTAATGGACAAAAAATTGCTTTCATTTAAAAAACAAGGACATTTTTAATTGACCCCAAACTTTTGAACAGTAGTCTACATGGTCCTCAATGAGGAATGCCCTGCCCCCCACTCCTTCCCCATCAGACAGCGCATCACATTTTGCACCTTCTTACACTTTCACACCACTCTCTCAATGTGTTCTGCCCAGTTTGAGTTAAGTGTCGAAGTATACCCCAAGGAACCCGAAGACCCCCGCCCTCTCCAAGTTTCTCCCATATAACCTCAAGCATATCTTATCTCCCACCTTCCTCCTCGCAAAATGAAACACTGTCTGAGTTTTCTCTACAGAGAACCTGAATTCCCACATTAAAAACTTTTTCAGGATCGGTGGGTCCCCTGCGGGACGGTTGAGCTAACGTAGGCTAATGCGATTAGCATGAGGTTGTAAGTGACAAGAAAATTTCCCAGGACATAGACATATATGATATTGGCAGAAAGCTTAAATTCTTGTTAATCTAACTGCAATGTCCAATTTACAGTAGCTATTACAGTAAAATAATGCCATGCTATTGTTTGAGGAGAGTGCACAGTTTTGAACATGAAAAGTTATTAATAAACAAATTAGGCACATTTGTTCGGTCTTCATACAACATTTTGAACAGAAATACAATGGTCCATTGGATCAGTCAAAAACGTTGCAAACTCACTGCTGCCATCTAGTGGCCAAAATCTAAATTGCACCTGGGCTGGACTAATAAATTATGGCCTTTCTCTTGCATTTCAAAGATGATGGTACAATTATTTTTTTTATCTTTTACCAGATCTAATGTGTTGTATTCTCCTACATTCCTTTCACATTTCCACAAACTTCAAAGTGTTTCCTTTCAAATGGTACCAAGAATATGCATGTCCTTGCTACAGGCAGTTAGATTTGTGTATGTCGTTTTGGGCGAAAATTGGTGGGAAAAAGGGTCCGATCCTACTACCTCTACCTCATCAATTTCTTCCTTTACCTTCCTGACTGTTTATGGCACATTTCTCCCCCTCTTTCATAAGGCCCCATCATCTCCAAATAACGACCTACCAATATCTGGCCGTACCTGAGAGTAAACATCATTCATTTTGATTGAGAACAACAGAGGACTAATCACGCTCCCCTGCGGTGTACCGTTATCCACCAGGTAGCTGCCTGATAGAGATTTCCCCACCCTCACCAAATAGGAAATCCTGTATCTAGTTGTACATTCTTCCTCCTACCCCCATAATATTAATTTGTATTAAAAACCCTCCTTCCACATCATATTGTACACCTTCTCCACATCAAAAAAAGACACCTACAACAGTCTCCTTGTCCACTTGAGCCTTCCTAACCTCTGCTACTAAGCAGAGCACTGGGTCCATATTTCTCCTACCCTTCCTGAACCCACTCTAAATGTGACGATAACAGCCCCCTGATCTCCAGGAAGTAAGTTAGCCTTTCTGTAATTTTACGTTCCATAATCGTACATACATGTGATGTATGTAGTTGGCCGATAGTTTGTTGGCCTAGTTGGGTCCTTCCCTGGCTTCCGGATTGATACCACTACTGCCTCCTTCCAGCTGCCTGGTAGTTACCCCTCCTCCCACCCTATGTTGTACAACACCAAGGCAAAATATTATGTAAGAAACAGTGTTGTCTTAAAGAAATTAAAATATGATTTCTGGATTAGAAATACAAAATAAAAAATACTTTCAGCAAATAAATATGTTTAAATGTGTTTTTTTTTTAAACACATGAAAACACATTCCTTTTGCAGGCTACATCATTGAGCAATAAAACAATGGATGAGCAAAGACACAGGAGAAACCAACAGAGTCAATAGAAAATTATATATTCCAGTAAAATGACACATGCACAGGTAAAAACCCAGACACAAAACAGAAAGAGACATCAGAGGAAGAGTAATTCATTTGAAAATACAGTTTTATTGATTAATTTTCATGGTTGGTGCAGCAATACATAATATTTTGGAGATTTATGTACAGGTCACACAAGTATAAAAAAAGCATCAGATTGCTCAAAAATATCCCAGCAATCAGTTTGGCAAGCAGCAGAGTTGATTAGAGCATCTACCTCCTTGATTGCATTAACTGATTTACTAAATTGAGTGCATTCATTGAAATTCTCCTTGCAGAAGGTGCCAGATTTGCAAAATGTTTGCATCTATTATTTTGAGTAAGGAATGAACATTTCATGAAACTAGCTATACCACAAAACTATCTTTATCTCCTCTTGTCATTTTATATCTTAGCCCTTCTCTTAACCTTTTCTGTCCCATTTTGTTTCATGGTTTCTGAAAAATACAAAGTAATACACACACTTGGCAGTGTAGTTGAGTAAATCTGACCCATAACCTAGTTTAGCTTCTAGTTCTGATGCTTCCAGTAAGAATAATCATTTCACTTTTATAGCGCTTTTCATTGCACTAAAACATCTCAAATCGCTTGAAAGACATAAAAAGGATAAGCTATTTAAGAAAACATTGCCATCATTCATGAATGCATGGACAGTAGAGGGTCTGGGTTCGAGATAATTGTATGCACACATGAAATTCATGGAAATTCATGGCTTAGTTTAAGTCCTGTGATTCAGTCTAGCCGGATGGCATCCATCTGACAAATGCGTTTGTAGATGTGGTCACACGGTACGTCAAACCAGGTCTGCGAATGGCTGTCCAGGGTGGCACAGTCCTCCCCGTGTGATCCTCCTGAGTGATGATTGTCAGGCTCAGAGCTATACTCATTCCAATACCTGAAAGACAGACAGGGAGAGAGGGGAGGTGAGAGAGAGAGAGAAAGAGAGAGACAGAAGGGTGAAGACAGAGAAAAGAGAGAGAGGGGGTAGGGGAGAGGGAGTAAGAGAGAGGGAGAGAAGTAGAAATGCCAAAAACAAAAGGAGGGAGTTAGGGAAAGAGGTAGAAAAAAAGGAAACAAGAGAATAGAATGAAAGAAGAGGAAGAAGGAAAATACAAATTGAGAAAGGGAGCAAGGGAATGACACAGTGTAGGAAAGTAACTATTTGCCTCCCTCTCATTATAACACATGTGATATTGGATTATTTAGGATGGGCTTCACATACTTATTTGTCAGTGTTGTGTTGTCCACCCATCTCCAATCCCCTTCCTTCTCTATATCTGATAGGCCAATCCAGAAGTGGTAGTCAAACCCGCCAATCCTCCGGGCCTCTTTTTCCAGAGCGTCCTACAAGCAAACGGTCGTGGTTACAATGAGGGGAATACACATACACAAATACACACACACACACACACACACACAGACACTATCTTACATGCTGTTCCTTGCTGTGCAGGATGGTAAGGTGGCTGCCCAGGGAAGTACAACTGTCTCTGCTGCTCGGCCAGTCCATCTTGTCATTACTGAAGGAGTAACATTTCTCATCTACATGAATCCAGCCCTCAGGACACTCCCTACACTTACTTACTGTGAGAAGAGGAGAGGAGAACGAGAAGAGGAGGAGAACAGGAATAGAGAGGGAGAAGAGGAGGATAAGAAGATGAAAAGGACAAAGAGAGACGGATGAGTAAAAATGCATGGGTAATTAATATCTTATGTATATTGTACAGTGTACACTTTAAAGTAAGACTGTAAATTATATTATCAAGAGTATGATACTGTGAAATGTTTTACTGCATCATACTGTGAATTGTGATGCATTGTGGGAACATTTTCAGGGCGGGGAAATAATTGCTCTATTTTGAATGTTGCTGCATTTCTGTCCCACAGAATACAGTATTGTACTGTATTCTTGGAGCACCAAAAACCTTTAGTGAGAGTGCTGTACCAACTTAACTGTAGTAGTAGTAGTGCAGCATCAAGTTAAAATAAATAGTTGACAGATGCCTGTAAGTAACTGTTAACTTCACGGCAACCCCTTTACAGTGTACCATTTCTTATGTGAAATAATGTAATAGTGAATGACAGTTGTCTAAAGTATCTATCCACTCTTAATAACACTTAGCCCCCCTTTACCTGTCTTTGAGCAGCTCTGGCCCAGTTTGGAGTAGTCATCACAGAGACGGACATAACGTCCTCGAACTGAGTTCAGCTTCAGGGTCAGAGATGCTGTCTCCAGGGGAACACTAGGTAACGGCCTGCTCAACACTGAGAGAGAGAGAGAGAAGAAAGAGAGAGAGAGAAAGAGAGAGAGAAAGAGAGAGAGAGAAAGAGAGAGAGAGAGAGAGAGAGAGAGAGAGAGAGAGAGAGAGAGAGAGAGAGAGAGAGAGAGAGAGAGAGAGAGAGAGAGAGAGAGAGAGAGAGAGAGAGAGAGAGAGAGAGAGAGAGAGAGAGAGAGAGAGAGGAATAGGAATAGAGACCAAATTGAGAGGTCAGATTGGGACAAATTGGTGTTTCTTTAAAGTCCTGCCCCCTCCTGTCTCAGCCTCCAGTATTTATGCTGCAGTAGTTTATGTGTCGGGGGACTCGGGTCTGTTTGTTATATCTGGAGTATTTATCCTGTCTTATCTGGTGTCCTGCGTGAATTTAAGTATACTCTCTCTAATTCTCTCTCTCTTTTCTCTATTTTTCTCTCTCTCTCTCTCTCTTTCTTTCTTTCTTTCTTTCTTTCTTTCTTTCTTTCTTTCTTTCTTTCTTTCTTTCTTTCTTTCTTTCGGTCACTCAGAGGACCTGAGCCGTAGGACTACCTGGCCTGATGACTCCTTGCTGTCCCCAGTCCACCTGGCCTTTCTGCTGCTCCAGTTTCAACTGTTTTGCCTGCGGCTATGGAACCCTGACCTGTTCACCGGACATGCTACCTGTCCCAGACCTGCTGTTTTCAACTCTCTAGAGACAGCAGGAGTGGCAGAGATACTCTGAATCATCGGCTATGAAAATCCAACTGACATTTACTCCTGAGGTGCTGACTTGTTGCACCCTCAACAACCACTGTGATTATTATTATTTGACTTTGCTGGTCGTCTATGAACATTTGACCATCTTGGCCATGTTCTGTTATAATCTCCACCTGGGACAGCCAGAGGAGGACTGGCCACCCCTCAAAGCCTGGTTCCTCTCTAGGTTTCTTCCTAGGTTCTGGCCTTTCTAGAGAGTTTTTCCTAGTCACCGTGCATCTACACCTGCATTGCTTGCTGTTTGGGGTTTTAGGCTGGGTTTCTGTACAGCACTTTGTGACATCATGTAAGGAGGGCTATATAAATACATTTTATTGATTGATTGATTGTTATAACTACTGAACAGCCTGGGCTGCCAGAGACTGAGAGTCCTGGGAGGGAGCAAATTTCACAGTTCTGGACATTTGTTCCTTTTGGATTGCACAACTGCCACTACTGTCGTTACCATTCTGCATGCCAGAAAATGCATGACAAGGAAGAGTGAGGGAGAGGGGTGGTGCTGGGTTGGAGAGAGAGAAAAAGAGACATACAAACAGAGATAGAGAGAGAGAGAGATACAGAGAGGGGTGGTGCTGGGTTGGAGAGAGAGAAAAAGAGACATACAGACAGAGAGAGAGAGAGAGAGAGAGAGGGGTGGTGCTGGGTTGGAGAGAGAGAAAAAGAGACATACAGACAGAGAGAGAGAGCGAGAGAGGGGTGGTGCTGGGTTGGAGAGAGAGAAAAAGAGACATACAGACAGAGAGAGAGAGAGAGAGAGGGGTGGTGCTGGGTTGGAGAGAGAGAAAAAGAGACATACAGACAGAGAGAGAGAGAGAGAGAGAGAGGGGTGGTGCTGGGTTGGAGAGAGAGAAAAAGAGACATACAGACAGAGAGAGAGAGAGAGAGAGAGAGGGGGGTGGTGCTGGGTTGGAGAGAGAGAAAAAGAGACATACAGAGGGGTGGTGCTGGGTTGGAGAGAGAGAAAAAGAGACATACAGACAGAGAGAGAGAGAGAGAGAGAGGGTGGTGCTGGGTTGGAGAGAGAGAAAAAGAGACATACAGAGGGGTGGTGCTGGGTCGGAGAGAGAGAAAAAGAGACATACAGACAGACAGAGAGAGAGAGAGAGAGGGGTGGTGCTGGGTTGGAGAGAGAGAAAAAGAGACATACAGACAGAGAGAGAGAGAGAGAGGGGTGGTGCTGGGTTGGAGAGAG